>NC_056458.1:47466314-47474424 GCF_018296145.1 Oncorhynchus tshawytscha | reverse complement strand
TCCCTCAACAGAGGCCTGTTGCTTGCACACATGAGCCATGGTTTATATGATGGCTGCCCTAGTGATCTCCAAGTGGTCCATGGACCTGCCTGCGATGAGCACCAGGAACCCCTGGACCCCTGTCTGCAGGAGGAGTAGAGAGACTACGACCAGGACTGATGACATCATCAACCTGTCTTTGGGAGGGAGAGGCCTGTCAACATTACTTATTATAATATTATTGTATTCACACCTCTTGTCTTTTTCCACATTTTGTTGTGTTACAGCCTGAAGTCAAAATGGAGTCAATATATTTTCTTATCCATCTACACCAATGCCCCATAATGACAAAGTGAACATGTTTTTAGATCATTTTATTTATTAACTGAAAAAAACACTAATATATTTGGATTAGATACGTTTTCAACCCCTTGTTAGAATCACCTTTGGCAGTTATTAGAGGGGGGTCTCAGATGGTTGAAGGGCAGCTCTCTGGGGAACTTTGGGGGGATCCTGGATGGACGGGAGCTTGGGCCGTTGGCCCTGTCCGGTCCCCTGTTTTGAGTCGGAGGGAGATCTGTTGAGGTGCCCTTGGGCAGGGCGTTGACCCTGGTCACTTCTGTGGGTCGCTCTGAATGGGAGTCTGTTTGATGACTGAATGTAATGTAATAGAAATGTTGAGCGGCTTCACTGAAGGTAGATTGTATGTTTTAATAGAGGGCAGGAGATGCATGGTGCACAGAAGTGATAAATGCCCTGATGTAACGGAGGTCAGACGACACTTAGAACAGCAGATTGAACACTTTGAAGAACCTTATGAAGAAATTGAAGAGACTGAAAATGAGGTCAGCTTTCAACAGAAGACAGAGAAGAATTACTAAAACGTACATTGCCCATGTGTAGTTTTCATACATTGTTGTTGGAGAAGATGAAGTCCCTAACTGCCCGTTCCAACTTTGCGAAGGCTCAAGATCAGTATCTAAAGCAATGCAAGTAAAATCTAAAAGTAAGGACCAGTCACTGTACTTGGTGATTTTTGCGGAGAACTATCCAGGATGAGGTTCAAAGATCTCACAGAAACCAGCCATCCTGTACCCTCCACCCTTCTGTACTGTTCTACAGGTTAGACCAGGGTTTCTCAAACTCTGTCCTGGCTGCCCGTTTTGGTTTTCACCCTAACACTACAGAGCTGATTCAAATAATCAATGCTTGATGATGAGTTGGTTATTTGAATCAGCTGTGTAGTGCTAGGGCAAAAAAACAAAATGTCCACCCAGGGAGGGCCCCCTAGGACAGAATATGGGAAACCCTGGGTTAGATGACCAGATCAATGAATATTCACTGTTTACTTTCTGACGACCTGACTCATGATGTCCATTTTTGTCTACAAGGCCATGCCTATGGTTAGGGACTATGTGGTGAAGATTCTGGACATTAATGGGCCTAATACAAATGTTCATTATATCAGTGATGGCTGTGCTGGACACTAGCTAGCTACCTAGCCAATCAGCCCAGAGAAAGAGCATCTAATTTTTAGTCAACTTGAGATGCAACAGATTTCCATAACATAATTTCCGCAACATCATTTTCACATGTTGTTACCAACCGTATTATAATGACAAAATTATACATTCGTCAAAAAAATGTTTTCATGAATTATTTAACACTGTTATTCATAGGAATGATGAGTTTGGGGTAAAGTATTTAAACCAATAAATGGTTCAATTTTAACTGGGGGATCATTCACACGTTTCAAACTTAACAGCAGGAACAGCACCAGCTAGTGGTCAGAACTGTTAACATCAGGATATAGGACATAAACCTACCAACTTCAATTTCCCCGAAAAGGAGGGAAAAACACAAAATTCAGTGATACATTACATAGTATGAATAAACAATTATCCAAGCCACGACTTCATACTACTGGTCAAACATAGAGAACTGATAGTGTATACTGGCTATTGGGTGTGCTTGGTGTGGGCCCTGGGGGGTCCGTGGGTGGCGTTTGACCATTTATTTAGATTCCTCAAGTCTTAATCATTGCTAAGAAGAGGTTTGGTCCAAATCAGATATTAGGTACTATACTGTATTTATTGAATATAGCTTGAAACCTATACATTGAAATTGGCAATTTGGGTGCAATAAATTTGTTTAGTTCAAATTGTCTTTCAACATAATGCGTCAGGAATGCTTATCCAAATCAAATCAAATCAAATCAAATCAAATTTTATTTGTCACATACACATGGTTAGCAGATGTTAATGCGAGTGTAGCGAAATGCTTGTGCTTCTAGTTCCGACAATGCAGTAATAACGAGCAAGTAATCTAACTAACAATTCCAAAAAAAAAACTACTGTCATACACAGTGTAAGGGGATAAAGAATATGTACATAAGGATATATGAATGAGTGATGGTACAGAGCAGCATAGGCAAGATACAGTAGATGATATCGAGTACAGTATATACATATGAGATAAGTATGTAAACCAAGTGGCATAGTTAAAGTGGCTAGTGATACATGTATTACATAAGGATGCAGTCGATGATATAGAGTACAGTATCAACGTATGCATATGAGATGAACAATGTAGGGTAAGTAACATTATATAAGGTAGCATTGTTTAAAGTGGCTAGTGATATATTTACATCATTTCCCATCAATTCCCATGATTAAAGTGGCTGGAGTAGAGTCAGTGTCATTGACAGTGTGTTGGCAGTAGCCACTCAATGTTAGTGGTGGCTGTTTAACAGTCTGATGGCCTTGAGATAGAAGCTGTTTTTCAGTCTCTCGGTCCCAGCTTTGATGCACCTGTACTGACCTCGCCTTCTGGATGACAGCGGGGTGAACAGGCAGTGGCTCGGTGGTTGATGTCCTTGATGATCTTTATGGCCTTCCTGTAGCATCGGGTGGTGTAGGTGTCCTGGAGGGCAGGTAGTTTGCCCCCGGTGATGCGTTGTGCAGACCTCACTACCCTCTGGAGAGCCTTACGGTTGAGGGCGGTGCAGTTGCCATACCAGGCGGTGATACAGCCCGCCAGGATGCTCTCGATTGTGCATCTGTAGAAGTTTGTGAGTGCTTTTGGTGACAAGCCGAATTTCTTCAGCCTCCTGAGGTTGAAGAGGCGCTGATCGATGTGGATGGGGGGGTGTTCCCTCTGCTGTTTCCTGAAGTCCACAATCATCTCCTTAGTTTTGTTGACGTTGAGTGTGAGGTTATTTTCCTGACACCACACTCCGAGGGCCCTCACCTCCTCCCTGTAGGCCGTCTCGTCGTTGTTGGGGCCCTCACCTCCTCCCTGTAGGCCGTCTCGTCGTTATCCTATCTGTTTCTGACAACTGAAACCATTCAGAACAATCAGATGTGGGAGTCATGGCTTGCTGAAATGGAACGACCCGGATGGCTTCACCTCTGGTGTTCTTCTGAACCGACTGACAGTCTGTTGTTAAGGATAGGGCTGATTGCTGCCCCCTTTGGGGAGATTGGGTGCCCATGGTAAACGGAAAGAAAATCTGTCAAAAATTGCTAATATATGCAAATAAAAATTATTATTCAATAGAAAACACTCTAAAGCTTCTAAAACCGTTTAAATTATGTCTCTAGGTAAAGCAGAACTCTCAGGGCACTCATTCTCCCAAACTCTCTCTTGTCATCATCAAAGTTGGCCCAACTTTGACGTCATCGCCCCCACCCTTCCCAAGCACTTACAGTCCTGCGAACAGTCTCTATCTCTTCAGCGCGGTGTCAGCTTTCAATGGGGCTTCTCATTGTGAGAATCGCGCGCTCACGAGGGTTTTGGCGGGCCGAAACCTTGCGGTCACGCGAGAAAACAGGCTACTCTCACGCGCGCTCTGTCTTTGTTCCAAGATTGATTGAACGACTCGTGTGTTTCTCTTCATCCTGAAAATTGCTATGAAGCTAGATAACATGCTAATGCTGTGTTCTGAACATAGTTTTACAAGTTTAGTCGACATATAATATGTAATTTAGACGTTTTGGTGCGCACCCACTTGACTTTTGGCTGCATTTCAACCGAAATGTGTTGTGTTTGATCACCGAAAGACACAGACTTCCAAACTAAAGCTGTTTTTGGTAAGTATAAACCCTTCCAGGTCTACTGATGGAAGAACAGCAAAGGTAAGGGAAGATGTATGTGTTTATTATGGGTTTCTGTGGACTCCGAAGTAGAGGAGTAAAAATGCTAATTCCTGAGCGCCGACTCATATTATAGCCTAGTGAACGAAATCTGTAACGTTAAAAATAAAAGTAACACAGCGATTGCATTTAGAAGTGTATCTTTCTATACATATGTAGAACATGCATATTTAGTCTAAGTTTATGTTGTGTATTCCATGTTAGCTGACGGCATATGCTGGAGCTATCGTCATTTCTCCGGACATTTGAGTAGCATTTTTTTGAACATGCCGTCATTGTAAACAGATTTATGGATATATATAGCATATTATTAAAAAAAAAAAATGTACTGTGTAACATGTTATATTACTGTCATCTGATGAAGACTTCAAAAGGTTAGTGCAATTATTTTTCTTTTAATCCTGCGTTTGGTGATTGCATATTTTGTGGAATTTGGCTATGGAAATTAGCTTGGTCTTCGGTGTGTCTTCGGTGGTGGTTTGACATAAATATGTGCTATGTTTTCGCCGTAAAACATTTTAGAAATCTGACTTGCTGGCTAGATAAACAAGTTGTTTATCTTTCATTTGAGCTATTGGACTTGTTAATGTGTGGAGGTTAAATATTTTTAAGAATATTTTTTGCGTTCCATGCGCCACATTCCTGCTGACGGTGGGAGGGCTGGTTCCCAATTGGGACTCAACTGTCTCAACAGGCAGATTCCATGGACAGGCTGTTGAAGTCTCCAAGAATTGCAAGTCCAAAGTCTGGGTACTTAGTACAGGGCAGGTCAGATAAGGATATTAGATGTTCAATGAGTTCATCTTGATGTGGTGATTGAGGCGTTGAGTACACCACACGCACACAGCAACAATAGATATGGCGACAGAAGCAATGGCAGCAGTTTTACGGGCAATTGTGCTATTATGTGGAGGTTTTCGAAATTATTTGTAACTTATTTTGTACATAATGTCACCTTGGATTTTCTTCAACAAGGACGATGCACAAGACATTCTCCAAACACCCCACTGGGCCGACATCCCCGTTATTTGCAATAGGAAGCGACACAGGCACAGAGGACCAAGAGCCGGATGCCTGGTCGAGACCCAGAGAAGGCTCTTGGGAAAGCTGCTGTTACCATCAATACTACTCGCCAACGTGCAATCATTGGACAATAAATTAGACGAGGTACGATCATGAATATCCTACCATCGGGACATCAAAAACTGTAATATCCTATGTTTCACGGAATCGTGGCTGAATGACGACATGGATATTCAGCTAGCGGGATACATGCTGCACCGGCAGGATAGAACAGCACACTCCAGTAAGACGAGGGGGGCGGTCTGTGCATATTTGTAAACAACAGCTGGTGCACGAAATCTAAGGAAGTCTCTAGATTTTGCTCGCCTGAAGTAGAGTATATTGTGATAAATTGCAGGCCACACTACTTGCCCAGAGAGTTTTCAGCTATACTTATCGTGGCTGTTCATTTACCACCACAGACAGATGCAGGCACTAAGACCGCACTCAGTTAGCTGTATAAGGAAATAAGCGAACAGGAAACCACTCAACCAGAGGCGGCCCTCCTAGTGGCCGGAGACTTTATTGCAGGAAAACTTAAATCAGTTCTACCAAATTTATATCAACATGTTAAATGTGCAACCAGAGGGAAAAGAATTATAGATCACCTGTACCCCACACACAGAGACGCGTACAAAGCTCTCCCTCGCCCTCTATTTGGTAAATCCAACCACAACCCTATCCTCCTGATTCCTGCTTTCAAGCAAAAATTCAAGCAGGAGGCACCAGTGACTCGGTCTATAAAAAAGTGGACAGATGACGCAGATGCTAAACTACAGGACTGTTTTGCTATCACAGACTGGAACATGTTCCATGATTCTTCCGATGGCATTGAGGGGTACATCACATCCGTCACTGGTTTTATCAATAAGTGCATCGAGGACGTCGTCCCCACAATGACCGTACGTACATACCCCAAACGAAAGCCATGGATTACAGGCAACATTCACACTGAGCTAAAGGGTAGAGCTGCCGCTTTCAAGGTGCGGGACTCTAACCCGTAAGCTTACAAGAAATCCTGCTATGCCCTGTGACAAACCATCAAACAGGCAAAGCGTCAATACAGGGCTAAGATTGAATCATACTACACCGGCTCCGATGCTCGTCTTATGTGGCAGGGTTTGAAAACTATTAGAGACTACAAAGGGAAGCACAGCCGCAAGCTGCCCAGTGACACAAGCCTAGCAGACGAGCGAAATCACTTCTATGCTCTCTTCGAGGCAAACAACACCGAGGTATGCATGAGAGCATCAGCTGTTCTGGACGACTTAGTGATCACACTCTCCGTAGCTGACGTGAGTAAACCTTTAAACAGGTCGACATACACAAGGCTGCGGGGCCAGACGGATTACCAGGACGTGTGCTTCGGGCATGTGTGCTCCCGGCATGTGCTGACCAACTGGTAGGTGTCTTCATTGGCAATTTTAACATGGCCCTGATTGAGTCTGTAATACCAACATGTATCAAGCAGACCACCATAGTCCCTGTGCCCAAGAACACGAAGGCAACCTGCCTAAATGACCATAGACCCGTAGCACTCACGTCCGTAGCGATGGGGCGGCAGCCACTAGCCTAGTGGTTAGAGCGTTGGACTAGTAACCGGAAGGTTGCAAGTTCAAATCCCCGAGCTGACAGGGTACAAATCTGTCGTTCTGCCCCTGAACAGGCAGTTAACCCACTGTTGCTAGGCCATCATTTGTTCTTAACTGACTTGCCTAGTTAAATAAATGTAAAATTTAACTAAATAAAAATGAAGTGCTTTGAAAGGTTGGTAATGGCTCATATCAACACCATCATTCCAGAAACCCTAGACCCACTCCAATTTGCATACCTCCACAGATGATGCAATCTCTATTGCACCCCACACTGCCCTTTCCCACCTGGACAAAAAGAGCACTTAATGCATGGAAGAAATAATTGGACCGAATAGTGTGTGTACCTCAAAACCCCCTCTATCTGGCTGAAGAAGAGTGACAAAGGCGTTGAAGGCTTTCCGAACCACTTCTACAGAGAGAAAAGAACCAAGCCAGAAATTGGTGTACAGTCTCAGATCTAAGCTATCAACTGCTTTTCTTTCATGTTTCTCTCATACTGTGAGAGTCCACTTGGAGTGATCATGGAGAAAGATCTGTTCTAACATTTTCTTATGATGCTGGTATATTAGTTGACGAATGGACAAGACATGAGTGGTAAAGATGAGACATTGAAATTGGGACGTTATCATGGGCCGTCCACTGAACTGTAAAGCTATCTGAAGAAGAACAAAAGAGGCGCCAGAAGAATCAGTGCCATTAAATTGTTTATACTTTTGTGGTATCAGGTTGATTGAAGAGGTCTACACCATGTAAATTGTAGTAATTTAGATTAAGAATGCATTGAGATACTGATCTGTATTCTAATCATGATTAATATAATTACAGTAATTATACTGAATGTAAGTAAATCTGCTAATATTGATGTGTTAAATTGAGGTTTTTACTTTGAGTGACAAGACAAATTTGAATCACTGAGGAATGCCATTCTAAATATTGGTTGGATAAATAGTTGAGTTGTTACTTATGATTTGGAATATGAAGGATTTCACTGACCTATTCTCTATTCCTGAGTATATTTCTGAGCATGAGGACTTAGAGGGATGTCTGTCCTATATGTTGTGAGGAGGCCTGTGTTTAGACACTGGTTCTCATGTAACTTAGGGAGCATTTCTAGATAATGGTTATGTTTTTAAATTCCACAAATGGATTATTCTGTGTTATTAAACATGTGCAAGTTTGTCTTGTAGAATAAAGGTTGTAAACTTAGTTTCAGAAGGGAGAAAGCTTTCATATAAGCTAAGGTATTTGACATTGAGGGGATTTGAATTTTTATTTCTTTTTAAATATTGAGTATGTAATTAATATTCTGATTCTTTAGAA
>NC_056458.1:47444567-47466214 GCF_018296145.1 Oncorhynchus tshawytscha | reverse complement strand
GTATGTTGTGCAAACATTTGCAATGAGATTTAAGAGTTGACTTAAGTAATGCACTAATTGTAACCCCCCCCCCCAGAGATATTACAATTGTGAGTAGAAAATACAGAAGTTTCTCTATCCTCTGGATTTGTTGCTCAGCAAAACAGCAGCCCCACCTTAGCTTTTTGATGAGGCTGGAAACCCTCAAATTCATAGACAGCTCTCGGACTGAGTCCATGATATTCACAGGATCGTTTTGAAAATGTATTTAAAAGCCTTATGTATTTATGTTCAAGCCGCTTGTAAATAATGGAGAAATAAAACCGTACATCATCGTCTAAATAGAAGATCTCAAGTTATACAACTACAAGCCACACTAAAACATCACACTAACATGGGGCGTTTCTAGGATTTGACGGCATTGGGTCCTTAGCAAGTAAATGTTCGCCCTGCAAGAAAAAAATCAAAATTCAGCAGCTAAATGCAATGAATTTGGTGCACTTTGAGATGACCATTGATATTTCAGGTAACTTGCACCTGTCGTGTCTTTGGCTCTGCCGGATTAAGTGATATGACTTGCTATTCTATAAAATCCTTTCTCTGTAATTAATATTACCTGATTGAGCTCATGTAAATGTAATTAACTAGAGAGTCGGGGTACCACAAAATAATATTTATAGAGCTGTTATCTTCTGAATAAACTCTTAAAGAACTAGTAATATTTGACATCAATAGCAGTCAATATTAATCGTCACCTTAATTCAGTCTCATCTTAAAGTTGTAAATTCTTGGTTATCTTCACGAACCCTGGCTAACAAGTTGAATCAGCAATACAAAATTGGGTTTAATTATTTATTTACTAAATACCTAACTAATCACACAGAATGAATTATACCTTGATGACAAATTACGTCATAAAGTGGACAGAACAGATTTGACAGCTGGTTACACAAAAGAAAAGGGTCTGGGTTTGAGTGAAGTAGCGGGAAGATTGAGGGACAAAGGGAGAAGCTGTGCTGTCGTAAATACAGTATCTTATGCATTCTAAATTACCACCCATTTGGAAAAGGAAAATGCAATAAATATTTACTCTGAGCTGCGCTTCGGTAGGTTGGTGGTAGATGGAAGGCCGTGTTGCCAAACCGAGTCCTTTGAAGAATGTCTCTGGTGGTCAATTGGATACGTTGTAGTAACGTAGTTGTGTGGTAGACAGAATACTCCGTCTGTTCTTTCCTAGCCTACGTTTGCAGCTGCTGTTGCTAACTCAACAGCTAGGAGGTTTCACTTCTGTAGTGAATACTTCTAAGTTCATACTATTCGCAACCAAGGCTCATGCTGAGGTTGGCTTCGTTCTGTAGTTATTATCTGAACAATTCTGACATCAGACCGTCTTCCTCACATCCTCGGAACAGATAGTTATTTGCACTTTTAACGTAGAGGCTGCAGACCTCACGTACTTGGAACAGGAGGTTACATTTTCATCAAGGCTTTATATAGTGGAGCGAGAAGGGTGTGTTTGAAAAGTTTTATAACCCATGTCTCTTCACAGGGGCGGGCCACTGATTGAGCAGAGCCCTAACCTTATGAAAACCCAAATCTCTCATTTGGAAGATAAAATTACATTTAATCTCTTCACCAATAATTTTATATTCAAACATTTAAATTGAACAACAATTCCATGTGAATCCGATAACTACAATGTGCAGACTTTCCACTGTAGAGTTTGTCATCTTATTATTGATGAGAATGTCTCAGATGACAAGCGAACTGACATCATATTCATTAAGTACCACCGCATATGTTCAATTGGTCGGATTACCAGAATATAGTTCATTTCTCCCCACCTTCTGATGTTCCCAGAATCTCTATGTTAACCAAGGGGTTTTCTAATGTCACATTAGTAGGGTAGAGAGAGGAAAAATGGGGAAAGAGGTATTTATGACTGTCATAAACCTACACCCAGGCCAACGTCATGACACACCTTAGACAAAGTAGCTAAATTAATAAATAGAGTAAAAATGTCATTTGAAATTTCACCAATTTAATAATGGGCAGTTCTTAAAAAAATAGTTACATAGCCTATATGGAAGTAACAGACATGAGCCAAGCATGTTTACCTGTTTCTATACTTGAATTATATATGTTAAGACCCGATTCATTTTGTCAGTTCTACTACAACAATGCTCATTTTAAAAAGTATTAAATATGTTCAAGTTCAGGTTCATCCCACAGGGGGCTCTGTGTCACTGTCTACAGAAATTAAACCCATCAAATACACTCGCCGAAAATAAACGCTTTTCCTAATATCAACATCCTTAGTTTGCCCATTCACTAAATATACTGTTAAATAACAGACTCACACCCAATACCTTTAGGATACTGAAACTTAACACTAGCTTATTAGCATTAGCCTACCCTTATGCTGATGGAGACTAGTTAGCTACCAACAACCCTGCAGCTAACTCTGCTGCTGCACTGACTTTATGGCTGTTCTACCCTCTCCACCTCATTCACTACTCAACCTGATCGCTTTTTGACTCTCTTTCAGAAGAAATTCTGAACAGCCACATTTTCTGTGCTATGTTGAGACATTTTACTGAGTGATGGGATTAACTAACCGGTGATGTAGGGGTGGGGACAAGGGATGGGAGCGGTCCACTGTTGTTATATCTCTGCCAATCACAGCAGACTGAGTCACATCAGGGGCTTCTTGCTACTACCTAGCAGATATAGTGATTGTTTATTTTAGTCATTAAAATGTGCATAGCACAACTGATGTGTGGTTATGGAAACTCATACCAGACTGCAATGTAAAAAATACCTTCAAAATGGTCGAGGCTGGACCACTAACATTCAGGGCTGAAGCCCCGGAAGCCCAGACCTAATGACGCCACTGGCTAACATACTGGGTATGGATACATGTTTATAGAAAACATGCCTTGCATTGAATGCCAGCCTATAAGGGAGTTGAATGTAAATACTGATTGGAAATAAATCCTGAATAAACTGTTTGAAAAAGCATTTGGCGACAGCAGCCAGGTAAACATAACCAAAGATTACTAACAGGGTTATTAAACCAATAAGTCATGTGTGAACTATCCCTTTAAGCACATCATTTGGGGAAAATAAAACAGGCAGCGCAATTGTGGATATTACAAGTTTACAATGATTTTGTGCTTTGTCCAATAATTCGTTTTGTGTATAAATTAAACGTTTTATGCCTGTCTCTTAATATTTGCATAAATTTTTCTGATCTCCTTTTTACATTTGCTTTTTTCCGCTTCACTCATCCTTTCATCTTTCTCTCGCTGTCTATTGGGGTCCATTAATTTCAGTATTTTCTTCTCCAGTCGCTGCCTACGTTTTTCTTCCATCTTTAGTTCTGTTTCCATTCTCACGTTCTTAGCAAGGAGCTGCCAGTCATCCTCTTCAGTCCTCTTTTCCTTCTCCGCTTTCTGTTTATCAGTTCTGGCTTGATCGCCTTATCTGTCGCGGTCTCTCTCTGCCTTATCCACTCGTTATTTAAATTATTTTATTCCTCCACCCATTCTCTTGTAGGTCTGACTTGCTTAGAGATTAGATATGAAAATAGCCCAAAACAGACAGTGAATGCTACAGTAATATTGTACCGTTTCCTGAAATAAATGTGTGCCTGCTTCACAATTTGTTTTTGACAAATGTGTGCTCTTAGGCTCAGTAAAAGCTATTGAGGCATTAGTGATCAAAAACACATCTCAACTCTGACCCATCAGCATGACTTAACAGGATGGTCAAACAAGGCTAACTTTTTCATGTTACTTTAATAACGTAATACAATATAACTGCCACCAGCCTCAGTTTCTAATCTAGAAACCCTGAATAAAAATGTGTAAATAATTTGTTCATAATTGACTTGCCTAGTTAGTGTCAATGAAATAGAAAATGTTGGTTTGTGAAAATCTATTTTCTCATCTGTCTGTTCAAGTGAAATGGTGCTTGGAGTGTAAAGTAGTAGTCATGCTGTCTTCCTCTGAATCTCTTTCCATGTCGGTGAAGGTGTAAATACCACATGATAGAGTTCAAGTGCTTTAGAAGTCCCAATAATTATTCAGTACATCAAGCTACTTAGGCTTCAGTAAATTACCGCATAAAGCTTACTTCATCATTTTATGTTTAATTATTTTTACTGCATCAGGGATAGTGTACAGATTTTCCGGCTTTACAGCCTTCTTCAGTGTGTAGATACACGTTTATTTTAATTCAAAACATTTGTAAAGTAACAGCAGCGGGTGCTTCTAGTCAGCGTTGCTGCTCATCTGCCCTTCTGGGATGTGGCTTTTCTGGTCTACCTGTATACAAATATAGAATTATAGGTTTTGCGGAGCGGAGCGGGCACCTCACATAGCCCACCACAAAGGACGTCAGTCAAAGCCATGCATACTGTACATGTGTTAGGCCAACTCAAACTAACTCAAAATGCAAAGTCTGAAATGAACAGCGTTCTTGTATAACAGGGAGGACTGGCTTTGCGTCGGGATCGAACAAGTTCATCCACCACGTAGAGGTGACTCACAACAATTTAAGGGACAGTAGCCTACCTTAAGTCAACGAAGCTTGCCGATGGATGTCAACCAGACAGAAATCACAAGTAGATGTTCAAAATAGAAGCCAAGTACAGCACATACTTCAGAATGTATGGGATGTTTCTCTACCCAGATGTAGACTGGTGTCTGACAACCTGTTTTATAGACTAAATCACAGAGTTTCTAAACCCAGAGGCGCAGCATAGCTCGATTTCCAGGAACGGTTGTGAAATAGACTAAACAGAACATGCCGGGGTTTGGAGCTTGAGAAGTCAATGAGAGAAGTGAAAATATCTACCTCAGTTGTTAATTTTCTCGAAACCAAAAGACAAAACCTAGATTCGAGCTAGTTTCCTAAGTAGTTGAACATGTTACTACGCCAACCTCGTGAAAGTGATAAACTGACACGTTTTAATTTTCGTCAAAAACACGTTTATATCGAAAGACTGCCGTTGATTTGAATGCCTGTACATGCGCAATTCGGCGCAAGATGACCCGATGACTTGCTTCTACGCATGAGTTTTGCTAATCGGGGATTTGAATTGGAGAATCATTTTTAGCTCATCTTCATAGTGTACTGTCTTTGACCAAATCTCTCTTTCTTGTAATACATGTGACCACCCCACCCCGACACTCTTCTTGGAAATCACATGACTAAATGTATGCATCTGGCTGCAGTCCGAATTCAAAGGATGCATTCCAAACATGTAAAAACACACCCTCTCCCCTCAAATTAAAGTGGACACATCAAATCTATTTGTCACATACACGTGTTTAGCATTTGCTATTGCGGGTGTAGAGAAATGGGTTGTTTTTACACGGTCAGCCATAGTAGTACAGCGCCCCTGAAGCAAATGAGGGTTAAGTGCCTTGCTCAAGGGCACATCGACTGATTTTCACCTTGTCGGCTCGGGTAATCAAACCAGCAACTGTTCGGTTACTGGCCCAATGGTCTTACCGCTAGGCTACCTGCCGCCCTGATGACATATCATGACATATGATGAGTTGACACTTGCAGGGCAATGGGCGAGGGAAGAAGGAATACATTTTAAATGGACCCCGCCCTTGCCCAGAAATGTGTTCGTCCCACGGTTGTGTTTTCAGTCATCATGGAACCACCGGTAGCTGTTGTCTGTGATTTATATGCGACACAGTGAATTTTGATTTCATTTCATATCTTGGCTGAAGAAAACACATCTGCAGACATAGAATGCTAGACATCGGAGGATATCAGGTAAATCGAAAACTACAATGTATAACAGTGATGCCAGGTCAAATTGTATCCTCTAGTGAACGTTTCCAAAAGCTAACCAAACAAAAACATTACTTTTACGATATGCCCTTGTGCTGTCATGTGCATTAGTAGCACAATTTCTAACTTATTTACATTAATTTTTACTTATGTTGACCTCTCCATATTGATGTTGGTTTTCCGCTTTGGCAGACTTTTCTTAGGGGATGTATAATCATCACAAATTTAATTATGGGACATTTCAGGCCACGGAGTGAACAGAATTGTACGCTCACAAACTCGATCACAAACGAGGGTTGAGGGGCTAAATTTGCCAACTTCCCTTGTTTGACTAATCGTTTGGACCGACAGCAAAGATGGCTACAGGGATTCCCCCAAGGACATAAGGTGAGGGTAAGTGGAGGAGGGTGTGTCTTTTATGTGTTTCCCCTCAGCCCCAAACCCTCAGCTCTTGAATGACACATCGATGGCTCTGAAATAACTTAATTTGACTCTGTGTAAACTGGAAACCACATATCCTGAGGCCGCATTCATTGTAGCTGGGGATTTTAACAAGGCTAATCTGAAAACAAGACTCCCTAAATTCCATCAGCATATCGATTGTGCAACCAGGGCTGGTGAAACCCTCGATCATTGCTATTCTAAGTTCCGCGACGCATATAAGGCCCTGCCCCGCTCTCCTTTCGGAAAAGCTGACCACGACTCCATTTTGTTGATCCCTGCCTACAGACAGAAACTAAAACAAGAAGCTCCCGCGCTGAGGTCTGTTCAACGCTGGTCCGACCAATCTGATTCCACACTCCAAGACTGCTTCCATCACGTGGACTGGGATATGTTTCGTATTGCGTCAGACAACAACATTGACGAATACGCTGATTCGGTGAGCGAGTTCATTAGAACTGCGTTGAAGATGTCGTTCCCATAGCAACGATTAAAACATTCCCAAACAAGAAACCGTGGATTGATGGTGGATTGATGGCAGCATTCCTGTGAAACTGAAAGCCCGAACCACTGCTTTTAATCAGGGCAAGGTGACCGGAAACATGACCGAATACAAACAGTGTAACTATTCCCTCCACAAGGCAATCAAACAAGCTAAGCGTCAGTATAGAGACAAAGTAGAATCTCAATTCAACGGCTCAGACACAAGAGGTCTGTGGCAGGGTCTACAGTCAATCATGGATTACAAAAAGAAAACCAGCCCGGTCACAGACCAGGATGTCTTGCTCCCAGGCAGATTAAATAACTTTTTTGCCCGCTTTGAGGACAATACAGTGCCACTGACACGGCCCGCAACTAAAACATGCGGACTCTCCTTCACTGCAGCCGAAGTGAGGAAAACATTTAAACGTGTCAACCCTCGCAAGGCTGCAGGCCCAGACGGCATCCCCAGACGCGCCCTCAGGGCATGCGCAGACCAGTTGGCTGGTGTGTTTACGGACATATTCAATCAATCCCTATCCCAGTCTGTTGTTCCCACATGCTTCAAGAGGGCCACCATTGTTCCTGTTCCCAAGAAAGCTAAGGTAACTGAGCTAAACGACTACCGCCCCGTAGCACTCACTTCCGTCATCATGAAGTGCTTTGAGAGACTAGTCAAGGACCATATCACCTCCACCCTACCTGACACCCTAGACCCACTCCAATTTGCTTACCGCCCAAATAGGTCCACAGACGATGCAATCTCAACCACACTGCACGCTGCCCTAACCCATCTGGACAAGAGGAATACCTATGTGAGAATGCTGTTCATCGACTACAGCTCGGCATCTAACACCATTAGTGCCCTCCAAGCTTGTCATCAAGCTCGAGACCCTGGGTCTCGACCCCGACCTGTGCAACTGGGTACTGGACTTCCTGACGGGCCGCCCCCAGGTGGTGAGGGTAGGCAACAACATTTCCACCCCGCTGATCCTCAACACTGGGGCCCCACAAGGGTGTGTTCTGAGCTCTCTCCTGTACTCCCTGTTCACCCACGACTGCGTGGCCATGCACGCCTCCAACTCAATCATCAAGTTTGCGGACGACACAACAGTGGTAGGCTTGATTACCAACAACGACTAGACGGCCTACAGGGAGGAGGTGAGGGCCCTCGGAGTGTGGTGTCAGGAAAATAACCTCACACTCAACGTCAACAAAACTAAGGAGATGATTGTGGACTTCAGGAAACAGCAGAGGGAACACCCCCCTATCCACATTGATGGAACAGTAGTGGAGAGGGTAGTAAGTTTTAAGTTCCTCGGCGTACACATCACTGACAAACTGAATTGGTCCACCCACACAGACAGCATCGTGAAGAAGGCGCAGCAGCGCCTCTTCAACCTCAGGAGGCTGAAGAAATTCAGCTTGTCACCAAAAGCACTCACAAACTTCTACAGATGCACAGAGCATCGAGCATCTGTCGGGCTGCATCATCGCCTGGTACGGCAACTGCTCCGCCCACAACCGTAAGGAGCTCCAGAGGGTAGTGAGGTCTGCACAACGCATCACCGGGGGCAAACTACCTGCCCTCCAGGACCCCTACACCACCCGATGTCACAGGAAGGCCATAAAGATCATTAAGGACAACAACCACCCGAGCCACTGCCTGTTCACCCCGCTATCATCCAGAAGGCGAGGTCAGTACAGGTGCATCAAAGCTGGGACCGAGAGACTGAAAAACAGCTTCTATCTCAAGGCCATCAGACTGTTAAACAGCCACCACTAACATTGTGTGGCTACTGCCAACACACTGTCAATGACACTGACTCTACTCCAGCCACTTTAATAATGGGAATTGATGGGAAATGATGTAAAATATATCACTAGCCACTTTAAACAATGCTACCTAATATAATGTTTGCATACCCTACATTATTCATCTCATATGTATATACTGTACTCTATATCATCTACTGCATCTTTATGTAATACATGTATCACTAGCCACTTTAACTATGCCACTTTGTTTACATACTCATCTCATATGTATATACTGTACTCTATATCATCTACTGCATCTTTATGTAATACATGTATCACTAGCCACTTTAACTATGCCACTTTGTTTACATACTCATCTCATATGTATATACTGCACTCAATACCATCTACTGTATCTTGCCTATGCCACTCTGTACCATCACTCATTCATATATCTTTATGTACATATTCTTTATCCCCTTACACTTGTGTCTATAAGGTAGTAGTTTTGGAATTGTTAGCTAGATTACTTGTTGGTTATTACTGCATTGTCGGAACTAGAAGCACAAGCATTTCGCTACACTCGCATTAACATCTGCTAACCATGTGTATGTGACAAATAAAATTTGATTTGATTTGACCGTGTAAAAACAACCCATTTCTCTACACCCGCAATAGCAAATGCTAAACACGTGTATGTGACAAATTAGATTTGATGTGTCCACTTAATTTGAGGGGAGAGGGTGTTTTTTACGTGTTTGGAATGCATCCTTTGAATTCACGTGTATGTGACAAATAGATTTGATGTGTCCCCTTAATTTGAGGGGAGAGGGTGTTTTTTACGTGTTTGGAATGCATCCTTTGAATTCGGACTGCAGCCAGATGCATACATTTAGTCATGTGATTTCCAAGAAGAGTGTCGGGGTGGGGTGGTCACATGTATTACAAGAAAGAGAGATTTGGTCAAAGACAGTACACTATGAAGATGAGCTAAAAATGATTCTCCAATTCAAATCCCCGATTACACTTGTTGACGATGTCATGGCGACGTTGGCAAGCAAAACTCATGCGTAGAAGCAAGTCATCGGGTCTAATGGTCATCTTGCGCCGAACTGCGCATGTGCTGGCAGTGTTCTGTTTAGTCTATTTCACAACCGTTCCTGGAAATCTTGCGATGCTGCGCCTCTGGGTTTAGAAACTCTGTGATTTAGTCTATAAAACAGGTTGTCAGACACCAGTCTACATCTGGGTAGAGAAACATCCCATACATTCTGAAATATGTGCTGTACTTGGCGTCTACTCTGAACATCTACTTGTGATTTCTGTCTGGTTGACAGCCATCGGCAAACTTCGATGACTTAAGGTAGGCTACTGTCCCTTATTTCAACGATAGACCGAAATTGTTGCTTAGCAAAAACCTTTACTGTCCAATCATTAAAGCTACAATCCGCATTTGGTGAAACTGGCACGTCCGTTTGGGATATTTCAACAAAGAAGACGTTACTTCAAAGGAAGAACACCTTTCTTCCATCGGACACAATCGCATCAAATATTCGCACTGCTGGTCGCTCCTCTCTTCCGTTTCATCACTGAAACAATATCAGAGGCGCTGGCGCTGTTTCACCAAATGTAGATTCTAACTTTAATTGATCTTTGAGAAAAAACATTGTCCGTTCCTCCACTTATTGTGGTCCACAGCTGAGGGATGAGTCTAGGGAAATGTAATCCCTCTCAAATTCTAAAGTGCTCTAGATGCCAGGACTGACCGTCCATGATATCTGCATTATAGTTTTAACCATCTTTTGAATCTATACATTGCTTTACTACATTTACAATTTTTTTTAACCTTTACAAACAATGGAGTAAAAATACGTGTCTTTTTCCCATTAGAACCCAAAATAAACAATCGTACTAAAGCTCATGACGTATTCATAAGTTATATTCTTCACATTGCTGCGTATACTGTGTCATCAATTTAAATGTGTATATATGAACCAAACCCCGACTCTATAGCTGTAATAATGTGGATGCTTTATTGAACAAAAGAGAACCATTTGGCTCTCCCAGAGGCTTGGCTGGTGCGTAAAACCCGCTGGTGTAATGGGTTCGCACTCTAGTTGTCGCATAAAGCTTCATTATTCGGTGTTTTTAATCATTTTCACTGCATCAGGGATAGCATAGCGCACACAGATGTATCATAACACATGAGATGGCCCACCACAAAGGACATCAGGCAAAGCCATTCATAAATATGTGGGGCCAACTCATAAACGATAAGGTCTGATATGGACAGTGTTCTTGTTTAACCGTCTAAATATGGCTTATGGGAAGGAGGTGAAGTATAATGCTTCGTTTACACCGTGTGGAGATACAACATTTAATTTCTATAGCCACATGGCTTCTCTTTTTGAGTAATTTGTTTTCAGTCACCTCTACATCTATCTATTAATTAATTGCGTTGCGTCGGATCGAAAAAGTTCATCGACGCAACGCAATTAGTTTATAGAACAATATCTATTAATTGTCTCACATCTGGCGAGGTGGTATCTCGACGTCTAATCGTGGATTGATGTTCTCCAAGATGTTCAAGGCGCGGGACACCTACTCATTCCAGGCTTTTTTTTTTTTTTTTTTTTTACTATTTTCTATATTGTAGAATAATAGTGACGACATCAACACTATGAAATAACACATATGGAATCATGTAGTAACCAAAAGTGTTAAACAAATCAAAATATATTTGATTCTTCAAAGTAGTTACAGTTTGTTCTGTTTTTGTTGAGGTGTATTAACAGGCTTCTGACAATCCTCTGTAGCATTGCAATAAATAGATTTGTCCGATCTCTTCTGACACAGAAAAATCCACACATTTTTATTCAGGATTCATCACTTGCGCTATGCACCTTTTTTAATGACTAAAATAAACAATCCAATATACTGTGCTTGGCAGTAGCAGGCACTGCAAGAAGCCCCTGGTGTGACTCAGTGTCTGCTGTGATTGGCTGAGATTTCACAACCCAGTGGACCGCTCCCGTCCCTTGACCCCACCCCTAGAGCACTGGTTAGATGTCAATGTCATCACTCAGTAAAACACCTCAACATAACGCAGCAAATATGGATATTCAGAATTTCTTCTGAAAGAGAGGCAAAAAGTGATCAGGTTGAGTAGTGAATGAGGTGGAGAGGCTAGAACAGCCAGAAAGTCAGTGCAGCAGCAGAGTTAGCTGCAGGGTTGTTGGTAGCTAACTAGTCTCCATCAGCATTTGGGTAGGCTAATGCCTTTGGTTTCATTCACACCTGGTTTTCATTTTCTTTAATTTCTGTGTGTATATTTACCTCTGTTTCCCACTGAGGTTTGTGCGGGATTGTTTTCATGTTGCTCATTGAGGTTTTCCTCAGTTCATTCACGTGTGTACAGAGTTGTTGTATAATTAAGGAGCGTTGTTTTTTCTCCTTCCGTGACTATTTGTTCCGATGTCTTGGGCGTTTTGTGGTATTGTACCTGACCCATTGGCCTATTAAAGACGCTACTTTGAACATCTCTGCTCTCCTGCGCGTGACTACCTTCACTAACCTCAAGTACAGTTTCACAACAGGATGACTCTAGAAGCTCGCCCATGGCAACGCAATAAAACACCTTAATAAAGGCCACTTTGGAGAATACTGTGGTAGCATGTGCATGCAAAAGACTGCTTACAACAATTAAACCTCTTCTGCAAAAGTACTTTTGCAACCAATGTAATAATAACACTTACGGCAGTACGGAATAATACTACATACGATAAACAATATGCAAAGAAGCATTGGTAACTCTAACTGTCACGACTCCGACCGAAGGACACTCCCCTTCCCGTTCGGGTGGCGCTCGGCGGTCGTCATCGCCGGCCTACTAGCTGCTACTGATTATTTCCTCCCCCTCCTTATGTGTTGATTGTGTGCACCTGTTTTGAGTTAGGTAGTAGGCTTTATTAGTCAGCCGGCCCGCAGGGTTCCTTGTGCGGGATTAATTATTGTGATCGTCTGTTTGGTGTACTTATGTGCACCTCTATTTGGGTTTTGTCTTTTCCCATTTTGTGGGTTTTCCCTGGACGGTTTAAGTCCCCCTGTTTGGGGCATTTGTTTGTTCAGTACGCCCTGTGTTTTTGTGAGGGTTGGCTTATGTTCAGCGTTTGTGTCAGTGCATTAAAATAGCACTCCCCTGAACTCTCTGCTTCCTGCGCCTGACTCCTCACCCACTACACTCAGACCGTTACACTAACGTTAAAGAATAGTAGCAGCAATGCGGTAGAACACAGAGGAAGAATATGATAGACAATGTTAGCTGTATGTTATTCTTCAATAACACAGGCCCCAAAGCAAATCAGGGGGAGAAAATAGATTTATTTGAGAAGGACAAATCATAGATGCTATGCTGAAATGTAGGTGTTCAATCTCTCTTGTCTTCAGTTTTTCTCCACAGAACAAAGGAACAGAATGCCATTCATAACCCCCCCACCCTAGCCTGGAGTTGACCAATCAGAAGTCCTTGCAGTACAACTGGGCCAATGGCCAAATAACAAGTATCCTGCTCCCGACTCAATGTACAGACCAATGAAAATGTGGCACACGTAGCTCTGAGTCCAGAACTGACATTGCACAGATTCTAAACAGCTGTTGAACTGAAAAACCAACTCCTATTGATCGTTACTTCTTGTCCTCTCATCCTCTGCGTTGTGTATTCATCTTCAAAATATTCTTATAACAATCAAACTCTCTCCTTGAGCGTTTCTTCTGGAGAGGATACCCTCTCTTCTGGAGAGGATCCCCTCTCTTCTGGAGAGGATCCCTGGCTTGATGAAGCTCCACAACACATTAAAACCTTGAACAGAAGACAGTTACTTAACTCCACACGGTTTAAACAAATAATTAGATTTCACCTTACTATACGCTACATTTTAGACTGTTATACAAGAACACTGTCCATATCCAACTTTGCATACAGAGTATGAGTTGGCCCCACATATTTATGAATGGCTTTGCCTGATGTCCTTGGTGGTAGGCCATCTCATGAATTAATATGATGTATTTAGGTGAGCGGACAACTGGGTCGGTTGATTTGTGAGTTGCCCTTCGTGCCTGCCCCCATGCCCTATAATTCTGTATTTCTTTGTGACTAACTTGTATACAGGTAGACCAGAAAAGCCACATCCCGAATTGGCAGATGAGCAGCAACCCTGATTAGAAGCACCTGCTGCTCAATGCTGTTTTGAATTCAAATAAAATTGTACCTAAACACTGAAGGCTGTAAAGAAACACAGAGGATGGTGGCAGTTATATTGTCTTAAGGTATTTAAGAAACATTAAAGTTAGCCTTGTTTGACCATCCTGTTTAGTCATGCTGGTGGATCACAAATACTTAATAGCTTCTACTGAGTCTAAGAACCCACGTGTATCAAAACAAAATGTAGTTGAAGCTGGAACACTTTCTTTGGGAAACAGTACCAAATATACAGTACAAAAAATACTGTTTCGAGAGCAAAAGCATTCACTGTCTGTTTTTTGGTTATTTTCATATCTCATCTCTAAGAAAGTCGGAGACCTACAAGATCAACAAGAGAATGGGTGGAGATTGGTCAAAAGATCGAGCGGATCAGGCAGAGAGAGACCGCGATCAAGCCAAAACTGATAAACAGAAAGCGGAGGAGGACAAACAGAACATGGAGAAGGAAAAGAAAAAGACAGAAGAGGATTACAGGCAGCTCTTTGCTGAGAAAGTGAGAATGGAAACAGAACAAAAGATGGAAGAAAAACAAAGACAGGAGCTTGAGAAGGAAACTCTAAAAGTAATAGAACACAATAGACAGCGAGAGAAAAATGAAAAGACAAGAATTCAGCTGGAAAATGCAAAAGGAGATCAAAAAACTGTATGAAATGTATCCACATATTAAGAGACAAATGCATAAACGGTTAAATGATCCACATAATGAATTATTGGACAAGGCACACAATCATTGTAAACCTTTAATATCCACAATTGCGCTGCCTGTTTTATTTTCCCCAAATGATGTTGTTAAAGGGATAGTTCACACAAATGACAGTGGTTTAATAACCCTGTTAGCCGTTTTTGTTTACCTGGCTGCTGCCACCAAATGCTTTTCAAACCAATGCCTGTCAATATCTGAGAATCCTCTGTAGCTTTGCAATAAAAAGATTCTATTGATGCCTTGTTGTCCGATCTCTTCTCTGACACGTCAAACCTGACACAGAAAAATGCAAACAGTTTATTCAGGATTTATTACATTCAGTATTTACATTCAACTCCCTTATAGGCCGGCTTTCAATGCAAGGCATGTTTTCTATAAAATGTACATGTATCCATACCCAGTATGTTAGCCAGTGGCGTCATTAGGTCTGGGCTTCCGGGGCTTCAGCCCTGGATATTAGTCCCCGACCCTTTTGATTGTATTTTTTACATTCCAGTCTGGTATGAGTTTCCATAACCACACATCAGTTGTGCTATGCACATTTTAATGACTAAAATAAACTATCCAATATACTTTGCTAGGCAGTAGCAGGAACTGCAAGAAGCCCCTGATGTGACTCAGTGTCTGCTGTGATTGGTCGAGATATAACAACACAGTGGACCGCTCCCGTCCCTTGACCCCACCCCTACAGCACTGGTTAGGTGTCAATCCCATCACTCAGTAAAACACCTCAACATAACACAACAAATATGGATATTCAGATTTTTTCCCGAAAGGCAAAAAAAAGTGATCAGGTTGAGTAGTGAATGAGGTGGAGAGGGTAGAACAGCCAGAAGGTCAGTGCAGCAGCAGAGTTAGCTGCAGGGTTGGTGGTAGCTAACTAGTCTCCATCAGCATAAGGGTAGGCTAATGCTAATAAGCTAGTGTTAAGTTTCAGTATCCTAAAGGTATTGGGTGTGAGTCTGAGTTATTTAACAGTATATTTAGTGAATGGGAAAGCTAAGGTTGTTGATAGAAGTCATGATATTAGGAAAAGTAGTTATTTCCAGCAAGTGTATTTGATGGGTTTAGTTTCTGTAGCTAGCTAGCTAGCTTCTGTAGCTAGCTGAGACCGAAGAGATGATTAACTGGTTCTGACTGAAGCACATATCTTCTGACAGTGACACAGTGCCCCCCTGTGGACGGAAGCTGAACTTTACTACAACATATTTAATCCTTTTCAAAATGAGCATTGTTGAGATGGTAGAACTGATTAAATGAATCATAGGTCTTATAACCTATATCATTATACAGGCAAACATGCTTGGCTCATGTTTGTTATTTCCATATAGGCTATGTAACTATTTCTAAAGATCCGGCCATTATTAAATTGGTGAAATTATTTAATTGTGCTTTCATTTTTTACTCTTTATTCATTTAGCTACTTCCTTTTTCTATTGTTGTTGCACTGCAGAGAGGTGAACCTGCAAGAAGGGGCAGGGCAGCCAGAAAGAGGGGGGAAAAGATGGCTAGTTTTGTGGTTATATTGTACAGGGAACAAAACATTAAATACATAGGCCTTTAAATGGTGTCCTCAAATGTTATTTAATGGTAGAACTGACGAGGTCTGTTAACTCAGTCCATTCCAAAAGTCCATTGTTCTTTGGCTCAAGTCTCTTATATTCATAACGCCTAGGGGGCTATGCAGCTTCTTATGTGTTGTGTTTGGAGTTGTGTTGCGCTGTTATGTGAAGGTATACCTACCAAAACGTTTGGCACGGGACCTTGGTTTGGTCCGCACTGTGAACCTGAATGAATACAAAATATATTACAATTAAATATTAAAACACTAGGCTATGCTTACACTGGGTTGTATGCCATTGTCCCGTGAGTAAAGCTGAAAAAACATTGTAGGTTATTCTGTTAACACAATTACAACCTATGCTCACGTTGTAATCAAAATTGGAATTTTAACTGGCGGATTTCAAATGAACTGGCAAATCACCTTCTGTGAGGCACAGCCGGGAACTCTAGATGGTGAGTGGTGGGCTCGATAAACCAGAATTGGAGGATCCTCCATTGTTTAAATCTCCAGTTTGGGAACATTTTGGTTTCGCAGTCGATGGTGGGATGAAGAAAGCACATGCAGACTCAATTAGCCTAGCTAGCTAGAAACAGCTAGCAGCACACGTAATCATCAATTTGGAGTGCAGCTGCACACGGCCAAGATCGAAATGTCTGTGGTAAATGTGTTGTTGACTTTGTATATCCCTATGGGGCTAGTTAGGGACCATAGGTAAATTATACAATATACAGTACATGGTAAAATATGTTAAAATTCCAATAGCTCCAAATGTCAATGACTTAACCTCTAACCAACTATAAATTTTATACATGCATATACAAATATTGAAAGCATTAATGAGAACTACAAGGTGTGCAACATGAAAATATTGTATAAATATGTTCTCCTTTACATTTACTATCCAAATTCAGGTTGCACATCAGCCAGCTGAAGCTAATTGGCAAACTAATTGGCTAACTCTTCCCACCTGTGAACACACACACACATGAAACCACACTCCGAAACTAACTCACAGTTGAATTCAGTCATGGCCGCTAGCATTTCTTAATGAACCAAATCTAAAACGAGACCAAATCAGGAAGGGCAGTCGCCTTTTAAATCTATCTGATGACGTGTTGTACCTCTTCCTTGCTAGCTTTCAGAGCCAAGGAGGAGGACAGATGAGAACAGCAGGCCAGTGGAGCACTTTGAACAGCAGCAACCAGGGGCAAATGGTAGGGAAGAGGAGGATTTACAGTTAAAGTTGGAAGTTTACATAGACCTTAGCCAAATACATTAAACATTTTTCACAATTCCTGACGTTTAATCCTAGTAAAAATTCCCTGTCTTAAGTCCGTTAGGATCACCACTTTATTTTAAGAAAGTGAAATGTCAGAATAACAGTAGAGAAAATTATATATTTCAGCTTTAATTTCTTTAATCACATTCCTAGTGTGTCAGAAGTTTACGTACACCCAATTAGTATTTGGTAGCATTACCTTTAAATTGTTGAACTTGGGTCAAACGTTTTGGGTAGCATTCCACAACCTTCCCACAATAGGTTGGGTGAATTTTGGCCCATTCCTCCTGACAGAGCTGGTGTAACTGAGTCAGGTTTGTAGGCCTCCTTGCTTGCATACGCTTTTTCAGTTCTGCCCACAAATGTTCTATAGGATTGAGGTCAGGGCTTTGTGATGGCCACTCCAATACCTTGACTTTGTTGTCCTTAAGCCATTTTGCCACAACTTTGGAAGTATGTTTGGGGTCATTGTCCATTTGGAAGACCCATTTGGGACCAAGCTTTAACTTCCTGACTGATGTCTTGAGATGTTGCCTCAATATATCCACATCATTTTCCTCCCTCATGGTGCCATCTATTTTGTGAAGTGCACCAGTCCCTCCGGCAGCAAAGCACCCCCACAACATGATGCTGCCACCCCCGTGCTTCACGGTTGGGATGGTGTTCTTCGGCTTGCAAGCCTCCCCTTTTTCCTCCAAACATAATTATGGTCATTATGGCCAAACGGTTCTATTTTTGTTTCATCAGACCAGAGGACATTTCTCTAAAAAGTACGATCTTTGTCCCCATGTGCAGTTGCAAACCGTAGTGGATATAGATCATTTTGTACCTGTTTCCTCCAGCATCTTCACAAGGTCCTTTGCTGTTCTGGGATTGATTTGCACTTTTCGAAACCAAAGTACGTAAATCTCAGACAGAACGCATCTCCTTCCTGAGCGGTATGACGGCTGCGTAGTCCCATGGTGTTTATACTTGCGTACTATTGTTTGTACAGGTGAACGTGGTACCTTCAGGCATTTGGAAATTGCTCCCAAGGATGAACCAGACTTGTGGAGGTCTACAATTTATTTTCTGAGGTATTGGCTGATTTTCTTTGGATTTTCCCATGATGTCAAGCAAAGAGGCACTGAGTTTGAAGGTAGGCCTTGCAATACATCTACAGGTATACCTCCAATTGACTCAAATTAGACTCACATCAAAAGACTCACATCATTTTCTGGAATTTTCCAAGCTGTTTGAAGGCACAGTCAACTTAGTGTATGTAAACTTCTGACCCCCTGGAATTGTGATACAGTGAATTATAAGTGAAATAAGCTTTCTGTAAACAATTGTTGGTAAAATGACTTGTGTCATGAAGAAAGTAGATGTCCTAACTGAGTTTGTTAAATAAGAAAGTTGTGAAGTGGTTGAAAAATGAGTTTTAATGACTCCAACCTAAGTGTATGTAAACTTCCTCTTCAACTGTAGGTGACCTAGACACAGGCCCAAAACAAGTTAAGCTACCTCAGTATCCCCTTGGACATTCTCGATTGCAAAACTGAAGAGACCCAGCAGACAAGACACAGAGATAGATGGCAACAGAAGAGTAGATGAGGCACAGAACACAGAGACAGCAACACAACAATAGGATATGATGCAGAGACACCAGAAGAGGAAAGACAAAGAGACTGTAACAAACAAGAACCTGAGACCGCAACAGACGAGGCAACAGACGAGGCAACAGAGAAAGTGACAGAGTAGATGGAGAGAGAACAGAGGTGGGTTGAGCACGCAGTAGTCTATCACTTCAAACGGCTCTATTCTAATTAGTGAAAGAGTTAAACATGGTTTACAAAGGATTTGCAGGTTAAAAAAAGCTTGAAATTACTATTAAAACAATCGTTTACTTTGACACTTTTTACAACCAGGACAGGATTAGAGAGGAGGGTAGACAAGAGAGACAGCAACAGACGACACAGAAAGTGATGGAGGTAGTATGTGTGCTCAGCCCTCTGCCTATTACCTAAAGCTGCTGTATGTGTTCTAATTATTACACTGCTTGGATACTGTGGGATCCTTTAATCAGTTTGGCTCATTGGGCAAGTTGGTCTGTTTGAAGTTGTTCAGGGGTTTTTGACAATACACTGTAGATCAAAAATGTAGACCTTACCGAGAAATGCTTACTTATGAACCCTTAACCAACAATGCAGAGTTTTAAAAAAGTAAGACAATTGCTAAATAAAAATTGTTTTCCAGACTAGAGACCCACAGTAGCTACTATAATTGAGTACTGGCAGTGTCTGCTGTGGCAGGTGGGAAGGTGCAAGTTAACTAAAATATCTATTTTTTCAGTTTGGTGCATTACTTAGGTCAACTCTTAAGGTGGATTGTTTTAAATAAGACTGCATTATGTCCACCAGAAACCCATCAACATGTACAGTGTCTTTATGTTTTGTTTCTGCAGTTCAAGGCTTTTTTCCAAAGAAATAAGTGCACCAAAGTTGATGGGCTCCAGAGACCTCTTCCTATTCAGAAAGAGCAACAACACTGGTGGACAAAGATGTCAGTGACTCAAATGTTTGCATAACATACTGTATCTGTGATATTTTACACACGCTGCATTGCCTGGGCAATGAGCAAAAAAACAAGTAATTTTGTTAACAGCCAAATGATCTGTTGAAAGGTTCTAATACCGGGGCTGCTGAAGTAACCCCACTTCTGATATGTTTTCAGAACACTGAGTCATGTCTGACTCGGAGACCATCGAGCTAGCCGCTCTGGGCCGACCCTTCCAGCTGGGGATGCTGTATGACTGTCGTAGAGATGTCCTCATTCCAGGTACAGGAAACTATTCCTCTTTGGTTTGGAGCTACTACTAGTGGATATCATTTTAGCTAAAAGTAAGCTATAGAGATTTGAAACAATTTGCTACCTTGTCTAAGAGACAAACTATCAGGAAGCCGGTGTGGAGAATGTCAAGCCTCCGAGGGCAGGCCATTCATTCCCCGAGAACGATGAGACCCGTTTGCTAGAAACTGAAGAGTCCGAGCCATGCACCCTCACTGATGATTACAAGCTATCTGGCTGGACAAGAACACGTGGTCGCACCAGGCCTAGCCACACCTCCAAACAATGCTGGAGAAGACCCGACTATCTTGAACCTGGACTCCCGGTTCCCGATGATAGCGGTGGTGCAGACAAAAAACATAGAAGATCCCGGTAAGTGGCCAACATATATGAATGGATCTTTACGGGATATGTTGGTGCAGGAGGAAAAGGAGGATTTCCCAAGAGATGAGGGTCAACAAACGTTTTTGGTGGCCCACTACAATAGGAGGATGGCTAATGGGGGAAGAGAGTGGAGAGACCAAGGCTCGTCTATTCCAAGCAAATCGATCCAGGCTTCTGTTTTTGCGGCAAACTTTTTTCACACGAGTGCAATCTGCGCTAGTCAGGAATGGAACCAGGGACTGGAAGAATTGTGCCACCTCAGCTTGCATGAAAAGTCACATGACCACCTAGATAGTTTCCAGAGATGGAAGGAGCTGGAGATCAGGCTGGTGTCCAAGCAAATTCAGATGATTTGATTTCAGGACCATGGACACCTACTGAGAGAACATCTGCTGCACCACATCAGAGGAAAGAGGCCGCTGTAGGCAGAGACAAAATAAATAAATGCTAAAACTGATGTTGGACAATCAAAATCGATATATAAATAAACTAAATTCGTTAAGGCTGGGTCATTGAAATAAGCTTTTATGACCCTCCTATTGTAGAAACGAGACAAGTGTGGGAGCAAAACTCATGACTATGATTACGTTTTGATTTATTAACAGCATCTAGGCTGTCCACTTTGAGGAGCTGAGACAGAATGGCTATATAAGGAATGGAACATATAGGACCAGGGCCCCGCTACCATTATAACCTATACAGCTGTCAGATGTGGGCGTTATTAACAAGCAAGAACTGAGATGGAAAGATAATAATGGAGAAAGGTTAAGGGAAGCTATTTTCATATAGAGGGAGTGGAACGAGGCCTGCCATGCATTTATGTAAGCACTTGTTTCTAAAGCTCAAATGATCTTACTCTCTCTTTTTTTTTTTACAGTTCTACAGTAATATTAAAATGTGTAATATCTTACATAAAACTGTTATTTTTTTATTGTAATTGGCACGACCACCTAGTTGTTACATGTGTGATAACAGATGGCATATTATTATTCAGAAACTCGGTTTCCTACTGTAGGTTGTTGGCTGCATAGTGACAGCAACATTGTAACTCTCCCATGCAGGGGTTAAAGGAACATTCCCTTATGCCTGGTAAAGGACTTCACCAAACGTTTTTATGGGCATAATCATAGAATTACATGTATAATTGGAGCCTATA